>NW_026056911.1:0-912 GCF_023758085.1 Alternaria hordeiaustralica | reverse complement strand
TTCTTTATAACTTTTAGGTTCTATTAAACTATTATTACTAGTATTTAAAATATTCTCTATAATAGAATTATTATAAAGAGTATTCTAATTATTTTTACTAGTATTAATATTTAATTTACTATTATTATAGCTATTATCTTCTATAATAATAGTAGAATTAATAGCTAGTTTATCTTTAGAATAATTGTTATCTAGTTCTACTAAACTATTATTATTATTAGAAGAAATAACTCTTTAATTAGAGTTATTATTATTATTATTAATTAATAACTTATCTTTAGAATCTTTAAATTTAGAGTTATTATTATTAATAATAATATTACTATTACTATCGTTAATAATAATTTCACTTTTATTATTATTACTAGTAATAGATTCTATTTTACTAAAGTCTTCTTCTATAATACTATTATTATTAGAAGAAAGATCTTCTAGTTTTGTAAATATTTTATTAATATTTACGTTATTATTAGGCTTATAATAATAAGCTTCTATAATTTTACAATCTCTAGCTCTAATAGTCTTATTATTACTAGGATTATATAATTTATAGATATTAGAACTACTAAATACTATTAAATAATAAAGACTAGCTTTACTATCTAGTTTTTTAATTAAACTAGTAGGTTTTTTATAATAAGTTAAACATCTAAAAATTCTAATATTATTAATATTAGGTATTTCTTTATATTTTAACTTGTAAGGCGTTTTAAAATTAATAGAACTATTAGGAGTTCTATTATATAAATAAGTAGTAGTTAATATAGTTTCTCTCTATAGATTTCTAGGTAGATTACTATTAATTAATAAAGCTCTTACTTTATTAAGTAATACTCTATTAATTATTTCTACTGCGCTATTTTGCTTAGAAGTATAAGAACTAGAATATCTAGTATTTATTTCTTTTTTAAT
>NW_026056910.1:0-1024 GCF_023758085.1 Alternaria hordeiaustralica | reverse complement strand
TATTATTATTATCTATTTCTGCATTAGGAAAAGCTTGTTTAATATCCTAAGTATAGATTTCCTAATCTAGGTAGCAGAAAATAGCTAATAATAGCCTAATAATACTAGGCTTACTAGTAGAAGCAAAAGTTTCTTTATAATTAATATTATATTTTTGTAGAAAGCCTTTAGCTACCTATCTAGCTTTATATTTTTTAATAGTATTATCTAAGTTTAATTTCTTAGAAAGAACCTATCTACCTTTAATAATATTAATATTATTAGGTTTATTAGTTATATTCTAAGTATTAGTTTTAATAAGATTATCTACTTCTATTTTTATAGTAGCTAGATATAAATCTTTATCTTTTCTACTTAATACTTCTTTATAACTTTTAGGTTCTATTAAACTATTATTACTAGTATTTAAAATATTCTCTATAATAAAATTATTATAAAGAGTATTCTAATTATTTTTACTAGTATTAATATTTAATATACTATTAAAGCTATTATCTTCTATAATAATAGTAGAATTAATAGCTAGTTTATCTTTAGAATAATCGTTGTCTAGTTCTACTAAACTATTATTATTATTAGAAGAAATAACTCTTTTATTAGAGTTATTATTATTATTATTAATTAATAACTTATCTTTAGAATCTTTAAATTTAGAATTATTATTATTAATAATAATATTACTATTACTATTGTTAATAATAATTTTACTATTATTATTATTACTAGTAATAGATTCTATTTCACTAAAGTCTTCTTCTATAATATTATTATTATTATTAGAAGAAAGATCTTCTAGTTTTGTAAATATTTTATTTATATTTACGTTATTATTAGGCTTATAATAATAACCTTCTATAATTTTATAATCTCTAGCTCTAATAGTCTTATTATTACTAAGATTATATAATTTATAGATATTAGAACTACTAAATCCTATTAAATAATAAGAACTAGCTTTACTATCTAGTTTTTTAATTAAACTAGTAGGTTCTTTATAATAAGTTAAAGATCTAAAAATTCTAAT
>NW_026056909.1:0-1086 GCF_023758085.1 Alternaria hordeiaustralica | reverse complement strand
CTACTAAGAAAAATAATAATAATAAGTCTAATAATAATATTAAGACTTGTAATTATTGTAAAAAGAAAGGACATTTAGAATCTAATTGTTTTAAGAAATATTCTAATTTAATTAAGGATAAATCTATTAATAATACTACTAAAGAAGAAACTATTTTAACTTCTTCTGTAGTTAATAAAGATAATAGTAATTCTACTATAGACTTTATTTTAGATTCTAGCGCTACTATATATACTTACTATATTAAAGAATTATTTATTAATATTAAACCTAGTATTACTACTATTAAGTAGAGTAATACTAATAATAATATTAAAGCTAGCAGTGTAGGCGATATTTTAGTTAAATTTACTAGTACTAATAAACTAGTTAAATTAACTAATGTTTTTTATGTACTGTAATTAGGAGTTAATTTATTAAGTCTTAGTTTAATAACTAAGAAAAATTACTCTTTATCTTTTAATAAAGATAATTACTTTATATATAACTTTAATAATAATCTATTATCTAAAGGTTATTATAAAAACAAAGTTAGTATATTCTCTGTAATTAGTTCTACTTCTAGTATTAGTAAAGATTATAAATCTTATACTACTTTAAATACTATTAATAATAGTAATTTAGAAGATCTAGAAGAATCTAATCTAGAAGATAATCTAGAAATAGATAATACTATAGAATTAGATAATAATTCTAATTTAGAAAATAATTCTAATTTAGATATTATTTCTAATAATAGCAAGTAATTAGTATTAAATAATAATACTATAGAACTATTACATAATAGATTAGAACATATTAATCTTAATACTATTAAAAAATTAAAAGATAACGCTTTAGGCGTAGATTTTAATTTAGAGAATATTTCTACTACTAAAGTTAATTTAGATAATTATATTACTTGTATATAAGCTAAATTAACTAAAAATTATAATATAGAAGTAAGTACTAGAGTAGATGCCTATTTAGATCTATTATATATAGATATAGGCAGGCCTATTAGGCCTAAAACCTTTAGAGGTTTTAAATATTATATTACTTTTAGAGATAGTTTTACTAAATATTTAGTAGTAAAATTATTAAAAA
>NW_026056908.1:0-1095 GCF_023758085.1 Alternaria hordeiaustralica | reverse complement strand
TAGATATTTTATTAATTCTAAAGAATAACTCTTTTAGAATAAATAAAAATCTTTTTCTTTTAAATATATTAATTACTTAGAATAAGTAATAATATAAATAAAATATGTTCTAACAAAGCTATAAGCGTCTAGCTAGGCTTATAACTTGTAAAGAATAGATAGGTAATAAGAACTATTCTCTAATAATAGAATATAGCTTTGTTAGAACAAAGTAGTTTAAATACTATAATAAATAGTATAACTAATAAATATTTATAATAAAATAATTACAAAGTAGATAGTAGGTAAAAGGTAATAATATTATTGCTAGGTAAAGAATAACTATAGAGAATTGCTATTTCTTTTATAGAAAATAGCTACTAGAATAATTACGTAAATATCTGCCTATTTCTGCCTAAAGATAAAGATTTATAATTAAATCTACTTAATTCCTAGATTTATAATCTAAGTCTGCTAAATTCTTCTTATCTTCTAGATTTATAATCTAGACTAGTACTAATTATATTAGTCTATACGTTGTATTGCATAGACTAATAATTAGTTTATTACTAGATCTTTTAGTAATTGCAGAAAAAGAGATAAGAAGATAAGAGTTAATAAATTACGTAATAACTCTAATATTAACTAGGCTAAGACAAATAGAGGTGTTTTAGAATCTCCTAGTATAGCAGATTAAAACTAGCTACTAAAATTTCAATTACGTAAGCAATTAGATTTACTAGGAATTTTTCTAACTTGTTAAGAAATTACAATAAGTGCAATCTTAACAAAGCTTAATAAAAATAAAAAGATAATAATAACTAAGTTATTATAATCTTTACAAAATGTAATATAGTTTAATACTATAGTATATTATAATTATAGTAATATTAATATAAGTGTATTTTTAAAATACTTTTTACCTACTATATATAGTTATAATAATTAATAAATTCTCTTTATAATATTTACTATAAAAAAAGAACTTAAATAATAATAATAATAATAATAATAATAATAATAATAATAATAATAATAATAATAATAATAATAATAATAATAATAATAATAATAATAATAATAATAATAATAATAATAATAATAATAATAATAATA
>NW_026056907.1:0-1113 GCF_023758085.1 Alternaria hordeiaustralica | reverse complement strand
ACCCCTAACCCTAACCCTAACCCTAAAAACCCTAACCCTAACCCTAACCCTAAAGCTAATAAAGAGTAGAGTTTACACTAATTACTTAAAGTATAGTAATTATTAGGTCTACTCTTTTTACAGTAAGTTGCTAACTATCCTTTAAATACTTACTTTCTTATTTCTAGTATCTTTGCTAATATATTCTTCTAGAGACCTAAGTAGTAAGATACAGCCTTAAGTCTACTACAGCTGCTAAGTCTATAGTTACCTCTAATATAATTGCTAGTCCCTCTAAGAGCGTTCTTACTTGTCTTAAGGCTAGTAAGAAGCTAACTACTATATCTAAAAAGAGTAATAAGGCCTTATTTACCTAGGCTAGTAATAGTATAGCTACTTAGTATAGATACTATTTAAGTAATGTTAACGCTAGTTACAACTTAGCTTTCTAACTAAGCCTAAAGAATCTTAGCTATAATTTGCCTAAGAAGGCTTCTAATACTAAGGCTACTTCTACTTCTACTAGCGTAACTTATGTTTAGTTATTATTACTACGCTTAAAAATTCTTAGTAAGAGTAATAATAAGTCTAGGTTAACTATTACTAAGCGTTAGAGCTAACCTGCAAAGTCTAATCTATCTACTAGCTAGCCTGCTCTAGACGCTGCGCTTTCTATTAGATCTAATAGCTATTTAGCTGCTAGTGTTCTTAAGCCTATTACGCTAACTAGAAAACCTTATTATTACGCTTTCTATACTATTTCTTCTTCTATCTAGGTTCTAGGTAGTAGTTATAGTTAACCTTATAAGTAGCCTAAGTCTAAAGAGGCTGTTACTAATAAGGTAGATACTATTAGTAATAATATTATTAAGTCTAAGGCTTCTGCTGTTACTACTTCTATTACTACTTCTACTAGAACTACTAAGCCTATTTCTTCTTTAACTTCTACTAATTCTATAACTTCTAGCTCTACTAGCTCTTCTATACGTAGGTAGTTTTCTAGTCTTTTTTCTCTCTAATTAACTCTTAGGTCTATCTATTCTACTCTATAGTTATAGTAAATAAAATTATAATATACTTCTAAGTCTTCTCTTATTACCTTATATTCTTACGCCTATAATATTGTAATAGCTA
>NW_026056906.1:0-1135 GCF_023758085.1 Alternaria hordeiaustralica | reverse complement strand
TTAAAAGAAAGAAAGTTTCTTCTTCTTTAGCCTTAGGTTCTAAATATTATTTAGATATAATCTTTCTATTATAACATTCTTAGGTTTCTAGTAGTTATTATAATAATACTAGATTCTAAGCTATAATCTAGAAGTACTAATAGCAATAGCCTTAGCAGCCTTTATAATTATATAGAAGATCTTCTAACATCTTTCTAAATTAAAATAATTCTTCTATAAAGTTAAGATCTATTTCTAAAGTTCTTAAAGCTATTCTCTAGCCTATCTAAGAGCCTTTTCTTATTAGTAGATACTAATCTAAGCGCCTACTTAAGATGTCTAGTTAGAGTTTTACTATAGCTCTAGCTAAGCAGCCTTTAGTTAAAATTCTAACTACTCTAAATACATCGCATTCTATATTACAGTATTATAATATTCTTCTTGTATCGCTAATACATTCTAAGAGTATTATTATATACTAGCTAGCTTTAAAATTCTAGTGTTATAATCTAGTATTACGTAGTAGTTCTTGTAAGAAAAGTAGGTCTATTACTATAGACTTAATAGCTCTTTAGGTAGTAAATATATTAAGCAAATTCTTCTATAATATCTCTATTACTACTTTCTACTCTTTCTACACTTTAACTGCCTTATACTCTTCTACGCGCTCTTCTACCTCTTCTTACTCTTTACTTTACTACTACTACTATTATTCTACGCGTATTCTTACTATAGCTTTTAGCTCTATTAACACTATATCTAAAAGTAAAACTATTAAGCAGCCTCTTATTAAGAGCGCGTCTATTATCTTCTCTAACTTTAACAACGCCTACTCTACTACTCTACAAGCCTTTCTACGCGCTACGCCTAAGTAAGTGTCTACTATTACTACGCTAGAGGCTGCTACTACTAAGCTAACTTCTACTAATAAGATAACTACTACGTCTAAGGCTAAGAACTATTTAGCTACTATTACTACTTAGCCTATACCTATAAGTGCTAATAAGTTTAATAAGCTAGATACGTAGTCTTTTAATAACTTTAACTTCTCTACCTTAGATAATAAGAGATCTCTTCTTAGCCTTTAAGAGTAGATTAATATTAAGACGTTCTTAGGTATTACGTAAATAGATTTTAACCTTAATTACGCGCTAAG
>NW_026056905.1:0-1135 GCF_023758085.1 Alternaria hordeiaustralica | reverse complement strand
GGTGGGGGGAGAAGAGTAAAATAAACTTTTGCTTAAACCCCCCCCCCCCCCATCCAAAAAAAGAAAATGGCACTGTATATTTATATTTACAGAGCAATCGGGAGGGGAGAAGATTCATCTATGATTAATTAAAGCCCTCCCACTTTACTATTACCTCTATGTGTTATACTCAACCTATATAATGTAAAAATACATTAAGTAGTTTTTGGTCTAAATAAGCCATTCACTAGCATAGTTAGGAAGTAAAGTTATTTATTTCTTTTTATAGTTTCTTTTTTTTCAATGAAAATAAACAAAATGAGTAAGGTGGCTCTTGTAAATTAATAAGTTTTTACTATAACTATAGTAAATTGTAATAAAATTAAACGGTTTATATTTATTACTATAACTTAAAAGTGTAGATAAACGAACTTTTTATATAATATATTTTCATAAAAAATATATAACTACACTTATTCGGCTAAAATTAAATGGAAGAATTTGATTTTATTGTGAACGCGGTATATGGAAAATTGCAGACAGACATGGAAACTATAAATAGAAATATGGTATGGTTTAGTTTGGAGCAATTAAGGGAACTTTACGAAAAGCATTGTGAAACCTCTGTGCTAAATTTTAATGCGTTAGTAGATAGATTTGATAGAATGCAATTCTATGAGGAATTAAACCTAACAGGTACTATGGACCGGGTAGAGAAGTATACTAGTAATATATCTGAACCTTGTAAAAACCTATTATCCTCTAATCCTTTGAGATTTTGAATGGATTATAATAACTATACCAACCAGCTTAATTCTAACCAGCAACATGTTTTCCAACTGTTGGAAGACTACGTTGTTAATGCTCCAGATACTATCGAGCAAAAGGAAAAAAAACAACTATTAGAAAATATATCTGCAGTAAAAAAAGAAAGCATTAGGGTAAAAGCCCTTTTCGATGACAGATATAGGAAGTATATACATAGTTCTACGATTTTACAAAAGGTTATTGAAAGCAGATTATAAAAATGATAGATTTTATTAAAATAATTGTCTTGTACAATTAACATGTTATGAAAGGTAACACCTTACCAGATAGTATAACATATCCCAGTATATACATCTTATGAAGTAACTGGTTAATTGCAGTCTACAAT
>NW_026056904.1:0-1224 GCF_023758085.1 Alternaria hordeiaustralica | reverse complement strand
ATATTAGTTCTATTAAAAATAGAACTAAATTTTTTAATAGAATTATTATTAAAAAGATCTTTAATAAAATTATTAAGATATAAACTTTCTTTAGTAGCTTCTTTTAAAGCTATATATTCTGCTTCTGCACTAGAAATAGCTATAGTTTTTTGTAGTTTTAAAATTTAACTAATAGCTATATTATTATTATAATTACTTTTAGAATTATTTAAAATAAATATATTACTTGTAGTAGATTTTTAAGAATCTAAATTACCTCTCTAATCTAAATCGCTAATACCTAATAAATTAATACTATTATTAATATTATTAATAGTATTATTATTAGAATTATTAGATTCTAAAGATTGTAGAGTTAAATCTAAGCCGTAATTACTAGTCTTTAATAAATAACTAAATATAAAATTTAAGTATTTATAATATTCTAGACTAGAATTAGATATAAATCTAGCTAGGTAATTTACACTATAAACTAGGTTAGGCCTAGTAAATATAGTTAAATAAATTAAACTACCTATTTCTTTTTAATAGTCTTTAATAATAGAACTATCTTCTAGATTTTTAGATAATTTAACTTCTATAGGTAAAGGTATAGATTTAGGCTTATTTAAAAGCTTATTATATTTAAATAATAGTTTATTAATAAAGCTTCTTTGCGTTATAATTAAAGATCTCTTAGATCTATCTCTAATTATTTCTATACTTAGAAATTCTTTAATTTCTTCTAAATTAGTTATTTCTAATTTAGAAGTTCTAGTTAAATCCTTATATAACTTATTAACTAGATTTATATTTTTAGCAAATACTAATATATTGTCTACGTGTGTAGCTAATACAATAGGCTTAGTATTATGTATAAAAATACTATTATCTATATTTAAAACTTTAAAATCTAGTTGTTCTAGAATTTTAGTTAAAAATAATTGCTACTACTTAGAAGCTTGTTTTAGACTGTATAAAGCTTTATTTAATCTATAAACTAGATTATTAAAGTCTTTATTTAAAATAGCTTTATTAATAAAGTCTATTAAACTTTTATCTGTAATATCTTTTAAAGCTATTTTTAAGATATATTCTTTTAGGCCTATAGGCAATTGTATATAAATATTATTATTATCTATTTCTGCATTAGGAAAAGCTTGTTTAATATTCTAAGTATAGATTTCCTAATCTAGATAGCAGAAAATAGCTAATAATAGCCTAATAATACTAGGCTTACTAGTA
>NW_026056903.1:0-1264 GCF_023758085.1 Alternaria hordeiaustralica | reverse complement strand
CTTTAGCTTCTAAGCTATTAGCTAGGCGTTTAAAATTATTAATATATAATTCTAAATTACCTTTATAAGAATTAATAGTAGTATTAATTAGTTCTTTACTAATTAAAAATTTGCTACTAAATTCTTTAGCTTTGTATAGATTTTTTAGCATTTACTATAATAAATAAGAATTACTAATATATCTAACTTATAATAAAGGTCTATCTTCTAAAGCTAATTTAATAAAACTAGTAGCTTTAATAGCTTTATCTTATAATAGAACTCTAGTAGCTTTGCTTAAACTAGATAAATTGTGTACTATTACTTCTAGATAGCCTTCTTTAGTTAAAAGAGCTTCTATTTTAATAGACTAAATATTATAATTACTAGATTCTTTTAATTTAAAAATTTTAAATATAGTATCTAATATTTTTTAGTTATTAATTAAATAATAATTAAATAACTAAAGATTTTTATTACTTAAAAGTAATAAGATTATTAAACTACTTAAAAAGTATTTAATAATAATAGATACAGAACAAAGACTATTTATATTTATTAATAATAATAAAATTATTATTAATAATATAGCCTAGGTCTATACCTCTTTCTTCTATATTCTTTTAATAAAATAAAAGAATTAGTATTATAAAAATACTAAATTATTCTTAGAGTAATATTAATTACTTATTACTTAGAATAATTCTAGAATCTAGGATATAGAAAATAGCAATAAAGCTAAATTTCTAATAGTAACTAAAGTAAAACTTTATTACTATAGATCTTTAATAAATAAAGATAAAGTTATTATAGTAATAATAACTAAGATTGCAGACTTTTATTTTTTAGATAATTAATAACTTAAAGAATCCTCTCTTTTTCTCTAAGAGAGATTACAAATACTAGTATATATAAAGTAGAACGCGTTTTTAAGACGTCTTTTTATATATATAATTCTAGTAAAATAGATTCTTTAAGCTTATTAAAGCCTCTAGCTAGTTTGCTTTTAAAATAATATACGCAGGTAACTAACTACTCTCTAAATAGAGAAAACGTATATAAAACTCTATTATCTTATATTTCTATAAGTAGAGTAAGTAGGGACTAATACTAGTAAAAGTCTTAGCTAATACTACTATTTTATTAATATTAATAAGAAGTGTAAAGATTATAATAACTTAGTTATTATTATCTTTTTATTATTATTAAGCTTTGTTAAGATTGCACTTATTGTAATTTCTTAACAAATTAGAAAAATTCCTAGTAAATCTAATTGCTTACGTAA
>NW_026056902.1:0-1283 GCF_023758085.1 Alternaria hordeiaustralica | reverse complement strand
AATTAGGAGTTAATTTATTAAGTCTTAGTTTAATAACTAAGAAAAATTACTCTTTATCTTTTAATAAAGATAATTGCTTTATATATAACTCTAATAATAATCTATTATCTAAAGGTTATTATAAAGAAGAAGTTAGTATATTCTCTGTAATTAGTTCTACTTCTAGTATTAGTAAAGATTATAAATCTTATACTACTTTAAATACTATTAATAATAGTAATTTAGAAGAACTAGAAGAATCTAATCTAGAAGATAATCTAGAAATAGATAATGCTATAGAATTAGATAATAATTCTAATTTAGATAATAATTCTAATTTAGATATTATTTCTAATAATAGCAAAGAATTAGTATTAAATAATAATACTATAGAACTATTACATAATAGATTAGGACATATTAATCTTAATGCTATTAAAAAATTAAAAGATAACGCTCTAGGCGTAGATTTTAATTTAGAGGATATTTCTACTGCTAAAGTTAATTTAGATAATTATATTACTTATATACAAGCTAAATTAACTAAAAATCGTAATATAGAAGTAAGTACTAGAGTAGAAGCCTATTTAAATCTATTATATATAGATATAGGTAGGCCTATTAGGCCTAAAACCTTTAGAGGTTTTAAATATTATATTACTTTTAGAGATAGTTTTACTAAATATTTAGTAGTAAAATTATTAAAAACTAGAAAGAATATTATTAATATTATAGAAGATACTATAACAGAATTAGAATTAGAAGCTACTAATAATAATAGCTTAGATTCTAATTCTAATAATAATTTTAGTAATTCTACTAGTAATAATAACTCTATTATTATATTTAATAATAATAAAGTTAAAGCTCTACAATTAGATAACAAGTTTAAATCTAGAGAACTAGATAGTTATCTAATTAAAAAAGAAATAAATACTAGATATTCTAGTTCTTATACTCCTAAGCAAAATAGCGCAGTAGAAATAATTAATAGAGTATTACTTAATAAAGTAAGAGCTTTATTAATTAATAGTAATCTACTTAAAAATTCGTAGAGAGAAACTATATTAACTACTACTTATTTATATAATAGAACTCCTAATAGTTCTATTAATTTTAAAACGCCTTACGAGTTAAAATATAAAGAAATACCTAATATTAATAATATTAGAATTTTTAGATCTTTAACTTATTATAAAGAACCTACTAGTTTAATTAAAAAACTAGATAGTAAAGCTAGTCCTTATTATTTAATAGGATTTAGTAGTTCTAATATCTATAAATTATATAATCCTAGTAATAAT